>NC_136061.1:1521357858-1521365358 GCF_964261635.1 Lissotriton helveticus
GAAAAAGTCTCCTGGCATCCCCGGACCTCACGGAGGTCTGCCTGAGCAAACTCCTAACAAAAGGGACCATCGGGAAGGGGCCAAGAGGCAGGTGCGTACCCGGGCCCATGGGGGCCCCGCGAGGCAGGCCCGGGTGCTGCCTGGCCCCGTCTCAGCATGGCCAGACCTCGCGGGGGGGCCTGCCTGAGCAAACTCAGAGAAAAAGGCCCATCGGCAACGGGGCTGAGAGGCAGGTGCGTACCCAGGCTCCTGGGGCCCCCGGCGGGCAGGCCCGGGTCCTGCCTTCCCCTGATTCAGAATAGCCAGACCACACGGAGGTCTGACTGACCCTCTCCCTAGTAATCCGGAGGAAAATTACCCCCCTTTCTTGTAATCCGTGCAACACGAGGTGACAGAGGGGACCCATGGCGCGAAAGTACCCGACCTCCTGGAGCCCTCGCTGGGATCCGGGAGGCAAATGGCACCTCATAGGGACTTCCAGGGAAGTCCGGCCATCTGGTCGCCCCATTGGAAAGCATTGCGGGGGACCAGATGGCCGAAGCGATCAGGGCGACCAGATGGCCGAGGGGATCCGGGCGACCAGATGCCCGAGGGGGACCGTGCGACCAGATGCCCGAGGGGGCCCGGGCGACCAGATGGCCGAGGGGGACCAGACGACCAGATGCCCGGACGGGGCTCCTGAACCCAGCCGAGCAAGGTAGGCTCCCCAGGCCTTGGGCAGTGCGGCAGGCTGGGAGACAGGCCCCAGGGCCGGGGCCCGGACTGGACCCAGCCGGGGCTCCCGAGCCCAGAGGCGCAGGGGGAGCCTCCCCGGGCCCGCCGGACCCCGTCCCGGGCACCCTGCCCCGCGGCAGGACCCAGGACGGAGCCCGGGGTGCGGAGGCCGCCGTCCCCGGGGTCCTCATGCAAGGGGGAGGCCGGGGGACGGGGCCCAGAGCCGGGGCCCCTGGGCCCCAGCCGGGAGCCCGGAGGTGCAGGGGACGCCTCCCTGGGCCCTCCCCCACCACATCCAGGGCTTCCTGCCACGCGGCAGGCCCAGGGACGGAACCGGGGCCAGGGCAGCATCCTGGCCCGTCCAGCTGCCGCTAGGCCGTGAGGGGTCCCAGAGGACCTTGTCCATAGTAATCCGGAGGAAGGCTACCCCTCTTTCTGGGAACAAGTGCGCACCGCGAGGCTCAGGGGACCCTAGGCGCGAACGTGCCCGACTTCCTGGAGCCCTGGCTGGGATCCGGGGGGGGGGCGAATGGCACCTCATCGGGACTTCCAGGGAAAGCATTGCGGGCGACCAGATGGCCGAGGGGAGAGGGTCGACCAGATGCCCGGGACCGAAAGGACTCCCCATCTGCCCGTCCAGAGGCCTTCCCTTGCGGTCGGGCTCCTGCCTGCCCAGGCAGGGCTCCAGGCCACAGCCCATCTGGTCCCCGGCAGGGGACCGCAGCCCTGGGAGGGTATCCGGGCATACCCTTTCCCCTAGTAATCCAGAGAAAAACAACCATCGGCAAGGGCCCAAGAGGCAGAAGCGTCCCCGGGCCCCTGGGGGCCCCTGGCGGTCGGGGCCCCAGGACGCCTTCCCCCTCTCAGCATGGCCGGACCTCACGGAGGTCTGTGCCTGATCAAACTCTGAGAAAAAGGACCATCAGAAAAGGGGCTGAGAGGCAGGAGCATCCCCGGGCCCCTGGGGGCCCCTGGCGGTCGGGCCCCGGGATGCCTTCCCCCTCTCAGCATGGCCGGACCTCACGGAGGTCTGTGCCTGATCAAACTCTGAGAAAAAGGACCATCAGAAAAGGGGCTGAGAGGCAGGAGCGTCCCCGGGCCCCTGGGGGCCCCTGGCGGTCGGGCCCCGGGATGCCTTCCCCCCTCTCAGCATGGCCAGACCTTTAGAAGTCTGCCTGATCAAACTCGTAGAAAAAAGACCATCGAACTCGGAGAAAAACAACCATCGGTGAGGGGCCGAGAGGCAGAAGCGTCCCGGGCCCCTGGGGGCCCCTGGCGGGCGGGCCCCGGGATGCCTTCCCCCTCTCAGCATGGCCGGACCTCACGAAGGTCTGTGCCTGATCAAACTCGGAGAAAAAGGACCATCAGCAAGGGGCTGAGAGGCAGGAGCATCCCCGGGCCCCTGGGGGCCCCTGGCGGTCGGGCCCCGGGACGCCTTCCCCCTCTCAGCATGGCCGGACCTCACAGAGGTCTGTGCCTGATCAAACTCGGAGGTCTGTGCCTGATCAAACTCTGAGAAAAAGGACCATCAGCAAGGGGCTGAGAGGCAGGAGCATCCCCGGGCCCCTGGGGGCCCCTGGCGGTCGGGCACCGGGATGCCTTCCCCCTCTCAGCATGGCCAGACCTTATGGAAGTCTGCCTGATCAAACTCGGAGAAAAACGACCATCGAACTCGGAGAAAAACAACCATCGGCAAGGGGCCGAGAGGCAGAAGCGTCCCCGGGCCCCTGGGGGCCCCTGGCGGGCGGGCCCCGGGACACCTTCCCCCTCTCAGCATGGCCGGACCTCACGGAGGTCTGTGCCTGATCAAACTCAGAGGACTGTGCCTGATCAAACTCGGAGAAAAAGGACCATCAGCAAGGGGCTGAGAGGCAGGAGCATCCCCGGGCCCCTGGGGGCCCCTGGCGGTCGGGCCCCGGGATGCCTTCCCCCTCTCAGCATGGCCAGACCTTATGGAAGTCTGCCTGATCAAACTCGGAGAAAAACGACCATCGAACTTGGAGAAAAACAACCATCGGCAAGGGGCCGAGAGGCAGAAGCGCCCCCGGGCCCCTGGGGGCCCCTGGCTGGCAGGCCCCGTGACGCCTTCCCCCTCTCAGCATGGCCGGACCTCACGGAGGTCTGTGCCTGATCAAACTCGGAGGACTGTGCCTGATCAAACTCGGAGAAAAAGGACCATCAGCAAGGGGCTGAGAGGCAGGAGCATCCCCGGGCCCCTGGGGGCCCCTGGCGGTCGGGCCCCGGGATGCCTTCCCCCTCTCAGCATGGCCAGACCTTATGGAAGTCTGCCTGATCAAACTCGGAGAAAAACGACCATCGAACTCGGAGAAAAACAACCATCGGCAAGGGGCCGAGAGGCAGAAGCGCCCCTGGGGGCCCCTGGCGGGCGGGCCCCGGGACGCCTTCCCCCTCTCAGCATGGACGGACCTCACGGAGGTCTGTGCCTGATCAAACTCGGAGGTCTGTGCCTGATCAAACTCGGAGAAAAAGGACCATCAGCAAGGGGCTGAGAGGCAGGAGCATCCCCGGGCCCCTGGGGGCCCCTGGCGGTCGGGCCCCGGGATGCCTTCCCCCTCTCAGCATGGCCAGACCTTATGGAAGTCTGCCTGATCAAACTCGGAGAAAAACGACCATCGAACTCGGAGAAAAACAACCATCGGCAAGGGGCCGAGAGGCAGAAGCGCCCCCCCGGGCCCCTGGGGGCCCCTGGCAGGCGGGCCCCGGGACGCCTTCCCCCTCTCAGCATGGCCGGACCTCACGGAGGTCTGTGCCTGATCAAACTCGGCGGTCTGTGCCTGATCAAACTCGGAGAAAAAGGACCATCTGCAAGGGGCTGAGAGGCAGGAGCATCCCCGGGCCCCTGGGGGCCCCTGGCGGTCGGGCCCCGGGATGCCTTCCCCCTCTCAGCATGGCCAGACCTTATGTAAGTCTGCCTGATCAAACTCGGAGAAAAACGACCATCGAACTCAGAGAAAAACAACCATCGGCAAGGGGCTGAGAGGCAGAAGCGTCCCCGGGCCCCTGGGGGCCCCTGGCGGGCGGGCCCCGGGACGCCTTCCCCCTCTCAGCATGGCCGGACCTCATGGAGGTCTGTGCCTGATCAAACTCGGAGGTCTGTGCCTGATCAAACTCGGAGAAAAAGGACCATCAGCAAGGGGCTGAGAGGCAGGAGCATCCCCGGGCCCCTGGGGGCCCCTGGCGGTCGGGCCCCGGGATGCCTTCCCCCTCTCAGCATGGCCAGACCTTATGGAAGTCTACCTGATCAAACTCGGAGAAAAACGACCATCGAACTCGGAGAAAAACAACCATCGGCAAGGGGCCGAGAGGCAGAAGCGCCCCTGGGGGCCCCTGGCGGGCGGGCCCCGGGACGCCTTCCCCCTCTCAGCATGGACGGACCTCACGGAGGTCTGTGCCTGATCAAACTCGGAGGTCTGTGCCTGATCAAACTCGGAGAAAAAGGACCATCAGCAAGGGGCTGAGAGGCAGGAGCATCCCCGGCCCCTGGGGGCCCCTGGCGGTCGGGCCCCGGGATGCCTTCCCCCTCTCAGCATGGCCAGACCTTATGGAAGTCTGCCTGATCAAACTCGGAGAAAAACGACCATCGAACTCGGAGAAAAACAACCATCGGCAAGGGGCCGAGAGGCAGAAGCGCCCCCCCGGGCCCCTGGGGGCCCCTGGCAGGCGGGCCCCGGGACGCCTTCCCCCTCTCAGCATGGCCGGACCTCACGGAGGTCTGTGCCTGATCAAACTCGGCGGTCTGTGCCTGATCAAACTCGGAGAAAAAGGACCATCAGCAAGGGGCTGAGAGGCAGGAGCATCCCCGGGCCCCTGGGGGCCCCTGGCGGTCGGGCCCCGGGATGCCTTCCCCCTCTCAGCATGGCCAGACCTTATGGAAGTCTGCCTGATCAAACTCGGAGAAAAACGACCATCGAACTCAGAGAAAAACAACCATCGGCAAGGGGCTGAGAGGCAGACGCGTCCCCGGGCCCCTGGGGGCGGATTGGTGTCATTACAACGCGTTGTATTACAACGCATTCCGTTACAACGCAGATTTTACAACGCGGGATCCATTACAACGCATGTCATTACAATGCATGGCATTACATCGCAGATGCTATTACAACGCATGGCATTACATCGTAAGTATAGGTAATTTGACTTTTTTTTAAAAATGTTATTTAGTTTATTGTAATTAAACTTTTTTAAATAATTTAATTAAAAGACATTTAAATATTGTCATTAATTTAATTTAATAAAATAATATCTATTTAATAAATGTAATTATAATAAAAATTGTAATTAATTTAATTTAATTAAAAAAAGTAATTATTTTAATGTACATATTTTTTATAATGAAATTAAATTAAATTAATAATATTAAACTATTTAATTTAATTAATTTAATTAAAAAATGTAATTAATGTAAAATAATTAATTTAATTTATTAAATATATTTCTATTAATTTTAAAATGGTAAATATAATTTAATTATCCCTAAAGCCAAACCCTGCCCTAAAACCTAAAAACACCCCTGTACCCCAAAACCCAAACCCTGCCCTAAAACACCCCTGTACCCCAAAACCCAAACCCTACCCTGAAACCTAAAAACACCCCTGTACCCCAAAAACCAAACCCTACCCTGAAACCTAAAAACACCCCTGTACCCCAAAACCCAAACCCTACCCTGAAACCTAAAAACACCCCTGTACCCCAAAAACCAAACCCTACCCTGAAACCTAAAAACACCCCTGTACCCCAAAACCCAAACCCTACCCTGAAACCTAAAAACACCCTGTACCCCCAAACACCTATACATATACTCCTATACTCATATTTATTTAAAAAATTACTTAAAATAATAAATTTAATTTATAATATTTAAAAACATAAATAAATATTTTTATTTATTTTTATTTATAATTAATATTAATTAAATCATTTATATATTATTAAATAAAATTAAAATAAATTATATACTTACCAATACTTACGATGTAATGGTATGCGTTGTAATAGCATCTGCGATGTAATGCCATGCGTTGTAATGCCATGCGTTGTAATGGATCCTGCGTTGTAATAGCTGCGTTGTAACAGCATTACGACGTAAAAGTTGCGTTGTAAGTGATACACACCCCTGGGGGCCCCTGGCGGGCGGGCCCCGGGACGCCTTCCCCCTCTCAGCATGGCCGGACCTCATGGAGGTCTTTGCCTGATCAAACTCGGAGGTCTGGGCCTGATCAAACTCGGAGAAAAAAGGACCATCAGCAAGGGGCTGAGAGGCAGGAGCGTCCCCGGGCCCCTGGGGGCCACTGGCAGGCGGACCTCGGGACACCATCCCCCTCAAACTCGGAGGAAAAGGACCATCGGCAAGGGGCTGAAAGGCAGGAGTGTCCCCAGGACCCTGGGGGCCCCAGCGGGCAGGCCCCAGGGCTGCCTTCCCCTGATTCAGAATCTCTGGAGGGCTGACTGACCCTCTCCCTAGTAATCCGGAGGAACATTACCCCCCTTTCTTTTAATCCGTGCACCCGAGGGGACATAGGGGACCCAAGGCACGAACGAGCCCGACCTCCTGGAGCCCTGGCTGGGATCCGGGAGGCGAATGGCACCTCATCGGGACTTCCAGGGAAGTTCGGTCATCTGGTGGCCCTATAGGAAAGCATAGCAGGCGACCAGATGGCCGAGGGGATCCGATGGCCGGGCACGAAAGAGGACACCCTGTGCCCCAACGAAGGAGTCAGCGTGCTCCGCGGCATGACCGACCGGAGGCCCAGGGCCCAAGCTGGGCCCCAGCCATGGAGGCTCCCAGGGGCCCCGACAGGCCCTCCGACCCGGGGCCCCCAGGCACTTTGACAAGCAGGGGAGGCCTGCCCGGGCACAACGGAACCCCGACCCGGGCCCGGGCCCTTGGCAGTGCAGCAGGCCGGGGGACAGGGCCCAGGGCCCGAGCACCCGACTCGGGGCCCGCCGTGGCCCTTGGATCCAGCCGGGGCTCCCAGGCCTGGAGGCGCAGGGGAAGCCTTCCCCGGGCCTGCCGGACACCGTCCCGGGCACCCTGCCGCGTGGCAGGACCCAGGACAGAGCCCCGGGTGGGGAGGCCACAGTCCCCGGGGCCCTCAAGGGCCCCGGACGAAGCTCCTGAACCCGGTCAAGCACGGGGAGGCTCCCCGGGCACCACAGAACCCCGTCCCGGGCTTTTGGCAGTGTGGCAGGCCGGGGGACAGGGCCAAGGGCCCTAGCACCCGACCCGGGGCCCGGCGCGGCCACTGGACCCAGCTGTGGCTCCCAGGGCCCGGGGGCGCAGGGGAAGCCTTCCCCGGGCCCTCTGCACCCCGTCCCAGGCACCCGGGCCACGCTGCAGTCCCAGGGACGGACCCAGGTCTGGGGCGGCATCCTGGCCCGCCTATCTGCCGGCTGATGACCGCTAGGCCGACAAGGGTCCCAGAGGACCTTGTCCCTAGTAATCCGGAGGAAGGCTACCCCTCTTTCTGGGAACAAGTGCGCACCGCAAGGCTCGGGCGACCCTAGGCGCGAACGTGCCCGACCTCCTGGAGCCCTGGCTGGGATCTGGGCGGCGAAAGGCACCTCATCGGGACTTCCAGGGGAACCCGTCCATCTGGTCGCCCCATAGGAAAGCATTGGGCGAGACCAGATGGCCGAGGCGAGAGGGGCAACCAGATGACCGGGACCGAAATGACACCAGTCTGCCTGCCTGCCCCGAGCCTCCGCGGGAGGGTTCCCGTCTGCCCTTCCAGGGCTGCAGGGCTCCAGGGCTCCAGGGCTCCAGGG